>NC_088801.1:189229-215229 GCF_011386835.1 Chrysemys picta bellii
TGCGTGGGGTGTGTGTGTGTGTGTGATGGCAGTGTGTTCACGGGGCGGGAGGACAGTGGGGGTCACTCCTCTCTGTCGGCGCTCAGGGCCCCCACTGAGCTCAGCACAAGGAGGGGCCCTGGCCAGAGCCGGCTCTAGGCACCAGTAAGCAAGCAGGGGCTTGGGGCGGCACATTTGCAGGGGCGCAAGAATCCCGCATGAGAGCTGAGACCCAACAGGGGGCCCTGGGAGATGTAGTTCCTTGGTTAGCTCCCTGCCTATAGAGCCAGCCCTGGAGCAGGGAAAGAACTACATTTCCCAGCATTCCCTTGGCTGCTACAACAGGAAAGGGAGGGGGAAGGAGTATGGAACTGAAACCTCATGCTGCAGCTTTGGTAGGGACAGAGCCAGCTCTAGGGTTTTTGCCGCCCCCCCCCCCCCCCCCCCGCACCCCTGTATTGCCCCAGCCCTGGACTCTCCCCCCACCCGCACCCTCTGTGCCCCAGCCCTGGGCTCTTCTCCCCCCACACACACCCGCACCCCCTGTGCCCCAGCCCTGGCCCCCACCTACACCTCCTGCCACCCCAGCCCTGGGCTCTTCTCCCCCCACACACACCCGCACCCCCTGTGCCCCAGCCCTGGCCCCCACCTGCATCTCCTGCCGCCCCAGCCCTGGGCTCTTCTCCCCCCACACACACCCGCACCCCCTGTGCCCCAGCCCTGGCCCCCACCTGCACCTCCTGCCGCCCCAGCCCTGGGCTCTCCCCAAAGAAGGAATTGGGGGGACTAAATGGACAGTGCCCCTCTCTATCTGAAGCCTAGCAAGGGAGGTACGTGGATCCCACTGGAATTTAAAATGAAAAGGAAGGGAGGGGAGGCTCTGGACCTGGGCAGCTTTAGATACAGTACCAGGCACGCAGGAGGATTTCCACTTCTGAGCCATGGAAGCAGAAATTGACTTTTCTTTTCCAGATTTAGCGAATATTCAGAAAGGGAATCTAGCACCTGCCTTCCAGATTTGAACACCCGCAAAATTCAGGAGTGCTCAAGCTCAATTTGGGCGGCTGTTACTTCATTTCTCCCAAATCAAATCTACTGATCCACTGTAACTTGCTGTAGAAAAAGTAGGATAAATTGAGCAAGAAATGCTTCCCGGTGGTTATTAGGACTGGAATTGCTATTTTCAACAGCCATGGCTTTTTTTTTTTTTTTTTTTTTTTAGTTTTATTTGTTTAAAAGGCAGACAGTGATATCGCATTGGCAAATTCCCCATAGAAAGAAAGAATGGAACAAAAGAATAATAAAGGCACCTCAACTTTTCCTCATTTATGGAGGACAGTCTTATAATATGCATCCAGATATCCTCCAATCACACAAGCTGAAAATTGTTCCACTTTACTGCAGTTCTGTAACCATATGGGAACCAATCCTGTCTGTGTTCTGTGCACATCCAAAATTCCTGCTGAATGACCCGCCCTGGGAGCGAGTTACCAGTGACCCAGGGCTGGGGCGGCAGGAGGGTGCAGTTGGGGGTACGTGGGGGGGAGAGCCCAGGGCATTGGTCTCCCCCTCGCCCCACGCTCTATGGGCGCCTGGATCACACCCCGGTACCAGGGAACCACGTGTGCGTCTGTCTGTCCATCACCAGGGTCCGCATGCGTCTGTCTGTCTGTCTGTCCATACCCCCAGGTTTCGCATGGCCATATGCATCTCTCTGTCTGTCCCTCCCCCAGGGACCACATGCGTTTGTCTGTCCATCCCCCCAGGTTTCGCATGGCCGTATGCATCTCTCTGTCTGTCCCTCCCCCAGGGACCACATGCGTCTGTCTGTCTCTCTGTCCACTGGGGGCTGCGTGCTTCTGTCTGTTTGTCCCCCAGGGACCATATGCTGGTTGGTGTCTGTCTGTCCATCCCCCAGTGTGGTCATTCTCCACCGGCTCTTTGTTAGCATTTGACTCACTCCATTAACAGACGTCTATTGTGAGACACACAAAACCCACCGCCCCCGGGGAGATGAGTGTCTCCCACCTGCTGTCGGGAACAGCTTGTCTCACCGCGCGCTGCCTTTGAGTGATCTGTCTTTACCTGCAAGGCTGGAGAACACAATTTCCAGCAGATACACAGACGTCCCCACATAGTCGCCGCACTTACATCTCACGATGACCAGTGTGACACAGGCTTTCAGCAGACGTTACATGACCCCGATGGTGAACCCAGGGGATCCCTGTACCCCATGTGCCCTGTGCCCTCTGCCAGCTGGCACCGAGAGGTCCGTGGGTCACAGACGTGACTAGCAGGAGGTGCTGGGGGTCATGGTGCAGGGGCACTGGCAGAGCCCTGGGGTTGCTGTTCGCAGTGTTTGGTAAGCTACAGACTGGGGGGCTGTACCCTGGAAAGCAGAGACGCTGACAGACACGTAGGGGTCAGAGTGGAGACACATCTGACCGTGAGCTCCTCGTGCGATGCAGTGGGACAAAGGGCCAGTGCCCGCCTGGGCTGGAAACACAGGGGAGAAGCGAGTGGGAGCAGGGAGGGGATTTTACCCGGAATATGGCACTGGGGAGACCGATACTGGAATCCTGCCTCCAGTTCTGGGCTCCACATTAAAAAAAAACATTATAAATTGGGGCAGGTGCAGAAAGAGGCTCAGAAATGACTCGAGGGCTGCGGAAATCGCTGTGCCGTGGGAGCCGTACCGAGCTGGGTCTGCCCAGCTGAGCAGGGGGCAGAGGGAGAGGTGACGTGATGCGTGTGGAAGCCCCTCCCCAGGCAGATACCAGCAGGCACTAGCGCTGGCGCTCTCATCTAGCGGAGACGGGACGAACCAGAGCCAACGGCTGGAAGCTGCAGCCCGACAAACTGAAATCGGAAACAAGGCACCGATTTGGAACAAGCTCCCAAGGGAAGGGTTGGAGTCTCCAGCTCCTGGTGGCGTCACATCCAGCCTGGGGCCTCCCTGGGGGGGCTTTGGTGAAACACAAAGTCCTGGGGGCTCAGCACAAGAGTAACTGGGCAAAATATTCCGGCCGGGGCTGTACAGAGCTCAGACTAGATCAGGGGTAGGCAAACTTTTTGGCCCAAGGGCCACATCTGGGTGGGGAAATTGCATGCAGGGCCATGAATGTAGGGCTGGGGGGGGGTTGGGGTGCAGGGAGGGGTGTGGTGTGGAGTGCAGTAGGGGCCTCAGGGCAGGGGGTTTGGGCAGGACGGGTGCAGCAAGGGGCTCAAGGCAGGGGTCTCAGGGCAGGGGTTTGGGGTGAGGGGTGCAGGAAGAGTCTGGGGTGCACGAGGGGGTCTCAGGGCAGAGGTTTGGGGTGAGGGGTGCAGGAGGAGTTTGGGGTGCACGAGGGGGTCTCAGGGCAGGGGTTTGGGGTGAGGGGTGCAGGAGGAGTTGGGGTGGGGGCTCCGGCCGGGCACTGCTTACCTGGAGCGGCTTTGGGGTGGCAGCGGGGTTAAGACAGGCTCCCTGCCTGCCGTGGCCCCACACCGCTCCTGGAAGCGGCCAGCACCACGTCCCTGCAGCCCCTGGAGGGGGCAGAGGACTCCGCGCGCTGCCCTCACCTGAGGGTACCTCCCCCAAAGCTCCCATTGGCTGCGGTTCCCCATTCCCAGCCAATGGGAGCTGTGTGGGGGGGGATGTGCAGGTATCTAGTCCAACCCCCTGCTCAAAGCAGGACCAACCCCAACTAAATCATCCCAGCCAGGGCTTTGTCAAGCCGGGCCTTAAAAACCTCTAAGGAGGGTGATTCCGCCACCTCCCTAGGGAACCCATTCCAGTGCTTCACCACCCTCCTAGTGAAATAGTGTTTCCTAATATCCAACCTAGACCTCCCCCACTGCAACTTGAGACCATTACTCCTTGTTCTGTCGTCTGCCACCACTGAGAACAGTCTAGATCCATCCTCTTTGGAACCCCCTTTGAGGTAGTTGAAAGCAGCTATCAAATCCTCCCGAATTCTTCTCTTCTGCAGACTAAACAATCCCAGTTCCCTCAGCCTCTCCTCATAAGTCATGTGCTCCAGCCCCCTAATCATTTTTGTTGCCCTTCGCTGGACTCTTTCCAATTTTTCCACATCCTTCTTGTAGTGTGGGGCCCAAAACTGGACACAGTACTCCGGATGAGGCCTCACCAATGTCGCATAGAGGGGAATGATCGCGTCCCTCGATCTGCTGGCAATGCCCCTACTTATACAGTCCAAAATGCCGTTAGCCTTCTTGGCAACAAGGGCACACTGTCGACTCATATCCAGCTTCTCATCCACTGTAACCCCTAGGTCCTTTTCTGCAGAACTGCTTCCTAGCCATTTGGTCCCTAGTCTGTAACAGTGCATGGGATTCTTCTGTCCTAAGTGCAGGACTCTGCACTTGACCTTGTTGAACCTCTTCAAATTGGAGGATTGGGGCAAAAGAAATCTGTCTAGGTCACTCTGGACCCTATTCCTACCTTCCAGCATATCTACCACTCCTCTCAGCTTAGTGTCACCCGCGAGAGTGGGGTTAAGACAGAGGGGCCTCACCAGAGGAAGCAGGGGAGAGAGAGAAAAGACACTGAGGAGAAACACGCACATTGCCGGACCAGATCCGTGCTCCTGCTCAGAGCCCGTCTCTGGCAGTGGTAAAGTCACAAAGTCAAGCACTCAGAACTCAGGAAGTGCCAGAGCTAAGGTTCCTGTCACCCTTAGTTTGGTGCCCTGTAGCTACTCACCAGCATCATCCCACAAGCCTGGAGCTGGTGGAAACCTGAAATTTCTGTCCCATGCAAAATTCTGAGAGTCCCAAAGTTGTTTCATTCTGAACCAGAACGAGAAACCAAAATAGCAGAATTGCTCACAAAACAGTCTGAAAGTTTTGAGAAATGCAGTTCGGGGTCAGAAATGTTTGTCTGATACACACGACGTTTCATTTTCACTTGTATTTGATGTTAAATGATATAAAATCAAAATCTAACCAGAACGGTCAGAGAAACATTTCGGGTGAGATTCACAAGTGGACGCGGGTGCCCGAATCAGTGGGCTGGGTGGATTCTGATGGGTGTCTCTCTCACTCTGTCCTGTGGAAGCTGTTCCAACTGGGCGTAAGTAATTAACGACTCCTTGGAGCAGGGGCACGTGAACTTGACCCTCCCAGGCAAGTGCCCCACCCCTACGGCTATAGCATCATGTCACCGGCTCAGTGACTCTTTAAATGTTTATCTGCAGTGGAGCAGGAGAGCCGCACATCAGCCTGTCCCATGGCCCAGGGGTGAGAGCTCTCTCCTGTGCGGGGGGGGAGAGCCAGAGTCAAATCCCTTCACCCCATCGAGCGGGGGTGGGGGGACTGAACCCCACTCTCCCCCCTGCTGGGTGAGTGCGTGAACTCCTGGGTAACGGCGAGCGCTGCTGGCGGCTGTTCTTGCAAACAGCAGCTTAGGTGCCTGACCCCAGGCCCAGCTCCCAGCTGTGAATCCCACCCCGAGGGTGGCGCCTCCCTCCAGCCCAGACTTGGGCGACAAACGCCAGGAGAGGAGCAGGGCTTAGCACCCCCCTTTCCTGGGCATCTCCCGTTGGCTAGCTCGGTGGCTCCCCGCCCAGGGTGCTGGCTTTTGGGAAGACCACTCGTTGTCTAGGAAGCCTGGGAACCAAACCCAGGCTCTGTGAATCCCTCTGCGTGTTGCACGTAGATGTCGGTCCTGCTACGGCTGCTCCGTAACTGAGCTTGCAGAGTCTCTTTTCCCCCAGGCAGAATAGATCCAAGGCTTCTTTCCTGCTCCCGCCAGGAGCCTGTGGAGCAGCTCTGGGTGTGTGGAGCCAGCAGGGTTGGACGCACACAAAGGCAGCAGGGAATTGTGCTCGCCAAGGTGGGCAATCAGGACAAAGCATTTAAAAAACGCCCAGGGGTTCTGAAAGGTGGGGACGGGCCTCCAGTGTCTGACCCCTGGGCAGTGGAGTTCAGACCGGTCACTGGCGCAGGGCCTGGGGCATTGTGGGGCAGTGGCTGGAAGACACAAGAATTGCAGCATCTGCACTCGCACTGCGGTGACCTACGTAGGTGGCCGTGGCTTTTCGCCATTCGGGACGTGGTGTCACTGCAGCTCTGTAATCGGGAGTTCACGTCAGCGGGAGGCAAATGTTAGTGTCGATAAATGTGTAACTAGGTGGATGCAAGTTGGCTGATGTCAACCTGCCGTTGGAGTGTAGACCAGACCTCAGTTCAGTTCTGTCCCCAGTTTTGTTCACCAAGGATAGAGCAGAGATAAAGGAGGTTCAGATGAGTAACAATCACTTGGGTCTGGGAAACCTGCTGTGTGAGGAGAGATTAACGAGAAGGGGCTGTTTAGTTTAGAGAGACAATGATAAATGTACAAATTAACGAATGGCAGAGAGCAGGTCAGTTAGGGCTCCTCTTTACCCCCTCTCATAATGCAAGAACAACAGGACACGCGATGAAGCAGAGGGTAGAAAAGGTAAAACTGACACACGGACACCCATGTACATAACACGTAACTCCGCTGTAGAGCTCATGGCCACAGGTGTCATGTGCGGGATTCAGAGGAGAATTGGAGACTCAGACAGACAGGCAGCACCTCCACAGTTACACGAGAGAGAATGAAAACACAAAACCAAGTCTCCAGTGTTTGGAAGGGATCTAAGCCCTCCCCCTCAGGGCACAAGCCACCCAGCACTAACTACCTGGAGTTAGGAAGAAATTCTCTCTAAGGATGACAGGTTTCAGAGTTCAGAGTAACAGCCGTGTTAGTCTGTATCCGCAAAAAGAACAGGAGTACTTGTGGCACCTTAGAGACTAACAAATTTATTAGAGCATAAGCTTTCGTGGGCTACAGCCCACTTCTTCAGATGCATAGAATGGAACATATATTGAGGAGATATATATACACACATACAGAGAGCATAAACAGGTGGGAGTTGTCTTACCAACTCTGAGAGGCCAAACAACAAAGCCCGATGCCAACTCTGTCCACATATCTATTCAAGTGACATCATCATAGGACCTAATCACATCAGCCATACCATCAGGGGCTCGTTCACCTGCACATCTACCAATGTGATATATGCCATCATGTGCCAGCAATGCCCCTCTGCCATGTACATTGGCCAAACCGGACAGTCTCTATGCAAAAGAATTAATGGACACAAATCTGACATCAGGAATCATAACATTCAAAAACCAGTAGGAGAACACTTTAACCTCTCTGGCCATTCAATGACAGACCTGCGGGTGGCAATTTTGCAACAGAAAAGCTTCAAAAACAAACTCCAAGGAAAAACTGCAGAGCTTTAATTGATATGCAAACTAGATACAATCAACTTAGGCTTGAATAAAGACTGGGAATGGCTGAGACATTACAAACATTGAATCTATCTCCCCTTGTAAGTATTCTCACACTTGCTTCTTATCAAACTGTCTGTACTAGGCTATCTGGATTATCACTTCAAAAGTTTTTTTTCTCTTAATTAATTGGCCTCTCAGAGTTGATAAGACAACTCCCACCTGTTTATGCTCTCTGTATGTGTGTATATATATCTCCTCAATATATGTTCCATTCTATATGCATCCGAAGAAGTGGGCTGTAGTCCACGAAAGCTTATGCTCTAATAAATTTGTTAGTCTCTAAGGTGCCACAAGTACTCCTATTCTTTTCTCTAAGGGTGAATTATTCTGCACTTGTCCATTGGGGGGGTATCTTCCCCTTCCCCTGAACCAGCTGGTACCAGCCAGTTTCAGAGAGAGAAGAGGGGGCTAGATGGACGCCTGGTCTGATCTGGTCGGGTGTTTCCTGTGTTCCCATTAGAGTGAATCGAAATGTGTCAGACACTTTACCTCGAAAGGCAACGTAATCAAAGCCAAATCTTGTGTTTTAACAGAGAGAGCTCACCTGGAGAATTACTCTTGGCTGAAGTGAACGTGCGACGTAGGTGCAAAGATGAGTTGCCAGGAAATAATCACTAGCAGCGTGACATCACATGGAAGAATGTGCTCTACTTCTAAAGCAAGTTACTCTTCCAGTAACTACACACCCCTACCTAAAGAAAGGAGACAAATTGCAGAAGCAGCAAAGCAGAGAGCAATTGAGATTCTGAGAGATGCCCTGAAGAAGAAGGACCGAGTGCTGATGGAGAAGCCCCAGGAGCTGTTTTTGGATGATAGTGGAGATCCCAAATCGTGGATGAAACGCCATGTGATACTGACAGAAGAGTTAGTTCGAGATCTCATCTCAGAGCTGGAAGCTGTGAAGTTTAAGGAGGATCTAACCAGGGAAAATAATGACGCATATATTTATTCAGAGTCTGGTGACAAAACAGTGTATTTGTGCCCACTGTTCTGGAAGGCTTCTATATATCTTGGAGAAGGGTCTCAGCCAGGGACTCTTATCCATGAAGCGTCTCACTTCCTGGGGATACGAGATATCAACCATTCCAAGGAGAGTATCGATGTTGCCTTTGCCTGGAGAGGGAAGTTGGCAAAGTTGAAAGTTGGTTCAGAACCCAGTGTCCCAGATCTGAATTCCCTTGCGAAAGCACTATTAAATGCTAACAACATTGAGTGTGAATTTGAAATTACCCTAAATCACAAAGGAAGATACGAGAAGGGACGATACTCCTGCTGTGGGGAAAAAGCCGTGAACTCAGTTTGTGAGAGAGCTGTGCCTGATGAGTTTCTTACCTGCACTTTCCAGGGAAGGTAAGCAACTCTCCTTTCCCATGGGCAGTGCATGTTGTGGGTGGTTCCCTCCCTATTAACTGTATGGCAGTGGTGCCCCGGGACCCCACACAGGGATTGCGTCCCCATGGTGCTAGGGGCTGTACTCAGGGAAGACAGCCCTTGCCCCAGGGCGCTCGCAATCCAGGATTATAATAAGGTACAAGTGGGTGGAAGAAAGACAACCAGGGCAAGGGGTGAGACGGTGACAGTAAAACGAACACCAGGCGCCAGCCCCTGAGCTGGTGCAGACCAGGGTGGCATAGCTCCATTTACTGCAATGGAGCCAATTGCACTAGCTGAGACCTGCTCACACCTCTACGTAACAGCTCACACATCTCAGCCTTCCTCGCGCCAGCCACTGCCAGACTACAGCCATTGTCAGCGTAGTCACGGTCAGACTAGCCACTGCCAGCCAGCCATTGTTTCATTGGGCACCAGGGCAGGGGTAAAGCTGAAGGAGGATTGCAGAGGACGAGGTGGGCGTTTAGGAGACGGTATGAAGGTGCTGGTGGATGAAAGACCAGCCGGCAGTAAGGGATGAAGTAACGGGTAGAGGGAAGGCCGAGGTCAGCGCTGTGGTACTGTAACTCAGGGGTTCTCAACCTTTTTCTTTCTGAGCGCCCCCCCCCCCCCCCCGCAAGATGCTATAAAAACTCCACGGCCCCCCTGTGCCACAACAACGGTTTTCCTGCATATAAAAGCCAGGGCCGGCCTTAGGGGCACCAAGCAGGACAAGTGCCCAGGGTCTCACATCACAGGGGGCCCAGCAAAGCTACATTGCTCCGGCTTCAACTTCAGCCCCGGGGTTCAGCCCCGTGCAGTCGGGCTTTGGCTTTCTGTCCTGGGCCCCAGCAAATCTCATGCCGGCCCTGCTTGGCGGATCCCCTGAAACCTACTCGCGACCCCCCCAGGGGGTCCCGGATTCCTGGTTGAGAATCACTGCTATAACTGACTGGGGGGGGGGGGCGGGGGTTGACATGGGGGAGGAGAGGGAACTAGGGGAGTGACAACGGGGTGATGTGGTTGGAGCAGAGAGCCGGGAAGCTCATCCCAGGAGGAGGGTTTGAACGAGCCTGAGGGGGAGATGATCAGGCCTGGGCCCCACAAATCAGAACGTCTGGTTTCTTTTTTAAGTTAATTTTTAAAGCGGTGTGTGTGGGGGGGGGGAGGGGGTTGTTTGTGTTCCCCTACCTGGGTGTGTGTTGGAGTCGAACCCTCTCCGTGGAATCGACTCTTAAGTTAACCTCTGGGCAGTTTATTCCACAATTTTCCCTTAATGGTGTTTTCACATTCCTGTAAATCACCGGCTACTGGTCCCTCTTGGAGACACACCACAAGTCTTCTGCAGCTGTGCCGTTGATCTGATCCAGTGTGGCAATTCCAACGGTCCTAAGTTAAATTCTGGGTCTTTATCCAAATGAAACCTACTGAGGTTCACCCGTCACCAAGGCCCAAACTCAGCCCTGGTGTAAGTGGATGGAGCTCCCATGGAAGTCAATGGGAGCAGGTCCAGACTGCACAAGAAGGTGCAGGAGCAGGGATCTTAGACCTGGAGACTAATTTTTCCTTTTTTCCCCTCATTTCTGTCAGTTTGTCAATAATGAAGGACATTGATGAAATACTGACGGAGTCATTATTGCTAGCAAGAGACAGAGTGAAGAGACACATAGATGAGCTTCGGGAAATTGCAGATGCTCTTGACAAGATCCACAAAGGAGCGACAATAGCAAACATTACTGGAGGGACAGTGGGAATTGCCGGGGGGATAACAACCATCGTAGGCCTCTGTCTCATTCCTGTTACATTTGGAGCATCCCTGATAGTCTCTCTTACAGGGCTTGCTGTTTCTACCGCAGGGGGACTGACCAGTGCAGCCGCAACCACCACAGATATAGTGGCAAGTAATGTCAAGAAGGAGACAGTAAAGAAGCTCCTTCAGGAGTGTCAGGCTGACGTGGAACATATCCTAGATCTTATGGAACGCGAAACTGAAAGACCGCAAAGCTCGAAAGATAATGAAAATAGTGGTTTCAGGATTTCTGACGTTGTGTTTGCAATCCCACAGATAGGTTCAGGGGCAGGACGAGCTGTTCTTAACACCATGAAAATGGTGGATGCTGGGAAGCTCCTGGCTAATGCTGGTAGAATTGCAAAATTTGCAGGAGCTGTGACCCATGTTCTAACAGCTCTCACCCTGGGGTTAGATATTTTCTTTGTAGCAAAAGATTCTATGGATCTCCACAAAGGTGCAAAAACAGAGCTGGCAGCTAAAATCCGAGAAGCCGTCAATGAAATGGAGCAAATGATTGGTGAAATCAACGAAATGGTCAAGGCCCTAACTTTAAGGCCCAGCTTGACAAAGCCCTGGCTGGGATGATTTAGTTGGGGATTGGTCCTGCTTTGAGCAGGGGGTTGGACTAGATACCTCCTGAGGTCCCTTCCAACCCTGAGATTCTATGATTCTATGCAGATAAACAAGAGTGAATTTGGGGCAAAAATAAATGGCTCAGTTCTGTAAGATGCTGAATGTCCATCCCCACGGCCTTCCCCAGGGACTGGAGGGATTCAGCACCCCACATCATCCTGCTCTTACGCCTAGCGAGAGTGATGGTCCTACAGAACACACCCACCCCCAGTCCCCACACGCTTTTTATCTATTCACATGCAGGATTATTACATCTTATGTATATTATTAAAACAAGGCCTAAAATTACTCTTTGAATTTCTTAGTAGCAGCAGTGGCTAAAGAAGTTTTCCACAATTAGAATTGTAACAGGTGTGCACAGGGCATGCTATAGTTAAGTTCCAACTTCCTTTTTAACCTCGTTCTCTCCCCAGAAGAGGTTGGTTTGTTTTTTTACAGAAAATTCTGAACGTTTCCATTTTTGGTCTCAGCCCAGAGGGGAATTTTGGAAAATTTGAGACGTTTGGCTCAGCTATTTGAGTTCAATGTGTATTAAGAAAACCACAAACAGCCCCATACGCTTCTCCTCTAAAACAGCTGAATCCATTCTGTTCAAACTTGGCTTGCTTTGTAGAGCTCATTGAGATTTAACAGCCAGGTTTGAAGAAAGTGAGTTATACAGTCTTAATGTTATGACCATTTACCATTACTCATAATGCCCAATAAGAGGGTTTATTCTCTCAAAGGAATTACCATGCAGTCAACTCACTGAGTGGATTTTACAGACAAGAGTTTTAGCTGAAATCTTGCCTGCTCTGCCTGACTGTGACATTTAAACCATACACACAATCAGCGGCCACTCCGCCCCCAAAACCATCCTCCCCTGATAGCCACATTATTTGCTTCCAGGTGTTTCGATCAAATTAACCAGTGATCAGCCTGAGAGGAGGAAGCTTGTGTGACACGGCACCCCATATTCATCATAGTGGCAGGATTATGATATAATTATGATGCATCTTGTACACGATGTGTCATGTGCGGTGTCATTGGAAAAGTTAAGACTTGCTGAATAGGATTATCCTATTTGCGTGCATGTATCATGTTTGTATCTGAAGTTATGCATATTGACTATGGATGTGTATTTCAAGTGTAGTTACACGTGGGTAACACCCACAACTAGTTTGTCAGGTACAACAATGGAGAAGCCAGACAGTGCCAATGGCTCATCGACAACGACAATGAACCATGGAAGAGCTTGGCCTTCCTGGGAACGTTTCAGCCCGTCTGTGAGTAATGGCTGCTAGGACTCAGCAAGGGCATGTGACCAGACCACATGACACTGAACTCCATTTTGGTAGCTGTATTTTTCTACCAACTGGGCTTGGAACAAAGGGTCCTGCCCTATGGAAAAACTATAGAAGGTGGGGAGTGACATCATCTCGGGGCCTCACTCCCCACACAAGAGAATTCCTGGAAACGCCTGAGGAACAAAGACCGAACTGGGGGAAGGGCTGGTCACAGGCTAAAGGGATTTCTAGCTTGTGTATGGAAACATGATGGACTGCTTGTATCATCAGTCAGGGTGAGAAATTGCTAATTTAAATCCTATCTAGAATATTAGGCTTATTCTGAGTTTTTGTTTATTTGCTAGGTAGTCTGCTTTGATCGGTTTGCTATCACTTAAAACAAGTTTATTAACTACAGAAAGATAGATTTTATGTTTTATCTTAACCAATGTATTTTGAGTGAAGTGTCTGGGAAAATCTCCGCTCTGTAAACAAAGGCCGTTGCATACCTTTCCAACATCGAGAAGAAAGCGAACTACATTAACGAGCTTGCATTGTACAGGTCCCTGTGCAGTGCAAGACAGTATAATTCTGGGTTTATACTCCAGCAACGGTGCAAGGCTGGGGAGCTGGGAAATTGGCTTCTGTCTGTCCTTGAGTGGCTCAGGTAAAGCACTCAGGTAGCTCAGTTGCGTGTGTGGTGCCACCTGCTGTCATGTTGGAGGATAACAGGGCGGGGGGGGGCGGCGGCGGCTGGCTGAATCACCAGCAGAGCAGTGAGAGAGACCAGTTCAGCTGTATGGTTGGGGGCAAAGCAGTTCCCACAGCTCCCAGACTGCAGCCCGGGGGTGACAGCCCGTCACAACTTGTGTTCCCCACGACCTGGGGGAGTTACAGTTCCATCTACTTAGGAATGTGCTAATGTGGCACCAGTCAGCATGGTGTCAAGGTTAGTCTTTCTGTGAAGGGGGCTGGATTCCGGGGAAAGATGGAAAGTTCACTCCCACCCTGTAACCATAAAAATTGTTTATTAAAAAACCAAAAAATTGCAGTGAGAGCTGGATGCCTTTACTCTGCAGAGCTGTGATTAGTGAGCTTCAGCTATAGCGACTGGCTGAGACATTGTTCCGATAAGTGCCCATACATGGGACCGCCAGAGGCTGGCTTTGATTCTCTTTGAGGGGCAGGGTTTCTGCTCGGTTTACAGCCAGCTTTTTGGGAGGGAGCACTTGACAACTTGCTAGGGAGCAACAATACGAAGGTGCTGCTACCTTTTAATGGGTTTCACCTTCGTAGCTGTCACCACCACCACTTGCTGAGCCCCAGAATTTACCGTCATCCTATCTTCTCGACCCTGAAAGATGTACACACCTGGTGAGAGGAACCAGATGGGTCAGGAAGAGTGGCCTTGTGGCTGTTCCCTTGACTGGGAAGCGATCGAGATTCTATTCCTAGTCTCCCACAGACACCCTGTGTCACCCTGGACACGTTGCACGGTCTCTCCTCAGTTCCCATCTGTAGGATTTTACCTGTAAAAGAACTGAAGTAAAACTTTACTTTTAGTAATTTCTGTTATTCCTTTATTTGTCTTAGTTTCAAGTGCTTTGAGAGAGAAATGATGATTACGGTGGTGGTTTGCAGTGGGAATAGGCAGTGTATCTTTATGCAAACTCCAAACCACAGCTGCCCAAAAAGCCACAATCAAGAAAGGTCATATTTGTTAAGGAAGCAACCTGGCTTAAAATGGAAATTAATGCCCTGTAAAATAATATATTTTATATAAAACAAATGGAAAAAGGGGGAAATGGATAGTAATGAGTATAAATCAGAAGCTAGGAATTGTAGAAAACTGATAAGGGGAGCAACGGGACACAAGAAGGAATCTATGGCCGACAGAGCTAAGGACAATAAGGAGGTTTTTAAAGTATATTAGGAACAAAACGAATTCTGACAATGGTATTGGCCCATTACTAGATGGAATGGTAGAACTGTCAATAATAATGCAGGAAAGGCAGAAGAGTCCAGTAAATATTTCTGTTCTGTAGTTGGGGAAAAAAGCAGATGTCATCACATCATATGAGGAGGAAACACTTTCCATTCCAATAGTAACTCAGGAGGATGTAAAACAGCAGCTACTAAAGTTAGGTATTTTTAAAATCAGCAGGTCCAGACAATTTGCATTCAGACGATTAGAAGAGCTGGCTGAAGAGCTCACTGGCTTGTTTACGTTGATTTTCAGTAAGTCTGGGCACACTCGGGAAGTTCCAGAGGACTGGAAGAAACCCAACGTTGTGCTAATATTTGATTTTGGGTTGTTGGGACATTGGCCATAAATTGAGGGTTAAATCAGCTGAAATAAGGGCTGTTGCAAACATGACACTTCTTGTTGTGATGGTGATTTGTTTCAATATGTAATTTTGTATTTGGAGTATTTGGTTAATTGTCTTGTTTTTATGACAATTTTTGATGTGTGCATGTGACACAATATAGTACCCGTATGTTGGGTTATAATCCCATAAAAGACAAGTTTATAGGAGTTTTCAAAGTGTGTGTTAATTAAAGTTTGCAGTCAGGAGGGAAGGGAAGTTCCATCCACCCGTGTTTTAGGTGTCAGGCAAAAGGAAAAAAGCAACACCCCCCCTCACAGCCCCCATACTGCACCCCCCATGATGGGGATTTGGGGGCCACAGGAGACGGTGACTGTTCTCAAAGCCTCATTGGAACATGTCAATAAAAGAACCTTGAGTCTGTTTGAGCTACAGCTATGAGGGCTCAGCCGTTTCAAGCATTTGAAGGTTTAATTGTAACGTTTATAAAAGCCAATCAAGCAAGGTCTGTTAGTCCCATTCCGGGGGTACAGGGGTCCAAGCTTTCAACATTAAGTACCATTTTCCCCCAGTGCTTAAACAAAGTGAGACCCTGAGCCTGTAAGTGACTGCGTGTGGCATATTGCCTCGCCTGGATGCAGCCCCATGGACTTCAGCTGCAGCGCCACGTGCAGGATTGGGCCCGAAGGTTTCAACTAGGGCTGGTCAATGTATTTATTTGTTCTGAAAACCAATAAACAAAATCTCAGCATTTTCCCATTGATTCTATTTGATTCCAAAGTTTTAAATTTTAATTGCAAATAAGTTAATCAAAAATAAAATTTTACAAAAATATTAAAACAAAACTAAGTTTGTCATGGAAGAAATTTCCTCTCTTTTTTTAAACAATCCCTAGTTTTATTGAATACAAGCTATAAAACATAAGTGTATTTAAACACACAGACATAGTGTTTTACCTGCACACGCAGTGTGTATATGTAACCCGCAAGGGCATTTATAACAATGTAACTGCTTTCAGCTGAAGTGATGCAATATTATGCAATATACAGCGTGTGTTTTAATTTTATTGTGTGAGTTTCGTAACACTGTAACAAGTAGCTTTGCCAATGGGGTTTCCATATTTCATAATGGAATGATCATTATATTAACCTGTATAACCAATAAACACGATCCAAGGTGTAACGGCTAAAATGAACAAACAGTCTCATTCATCCCAGTGAGGGGTTAACTCAGCCCCTAGTCAGGATTATTTCATTGTCACATTGTTAACTATTTAATTTCTCAGGAAACCAGCTGAGAAAGGAGCGGGACGGTCACAGGTCGGTGCCGTCTACTGTGAGTGGAGTCTCATTTCAGTGCCACCAGCATCTGGGAGATCCCACTACTTAGTCTCCACCCCATGAAAACATAGGAACGTAGGACTGGAAGGGCCCCTGGGTCACTGAGTCCAGTCCCTGCTATCACCGGCGACCCAGGCATAGGATCCCATTCATAAACTCCTCAAGAGTCACGTGTGAGGAGCCCAACAGAGCCCAGGGGCATATTCGAGCCCCCGAAGGGGAGCCAAGCTCAACGGCCCTGTGGAGCTGGGAGCTGCTCGATCATTTCTGAACAGCTGCAGCATCTGTGAGCCAACGCCTCACTCTGTGGACTCCCACGAAAGGAGTTGGTGTTGTGGGAGGGCCAAGGGAGAGGTGACTCGGTCAGGGTCTAGAAGCCCCCACACGGGAAGGAGATTTCTGACCGTAGCCGGCTCTTTAAGTGTAAAAGGCAGAACAAGAGCCAGTGTCTGGAAGCTGAAGCTGGATAAATTCAGACTAGAAATCAAGTGTAAACATTGAACAATAACGCTCACCTGCCACTGGAACCGTTGGCCTAAAAGTGGGGGGGGGCTACAAGTGCCCAAACCGGGGCCCCACCTCCCACCCTGCCCCCCAAGGCACCTCCCCCACACTGCCCCTTCTTCCTGGGCCTTGCCTTTGTGCCACACCTATCCCCCAAAACACCCCTTCCCCCAAACCCCGGCCCCTTCCCCCCAAGGCCCTGCCCTCACGCTACCCATTCCCTGAAAGGTCCCGCCCCCACAGCACCCCTTCTCAGCAAGCCCTCGCTCCTGCACCGCCCCCCACCCCCAAGTCCCTGCCTCCCAATCACTCCCCCCCCCATGCCCTCTCCCCCCGTCACTCGCTTTTACAGTTGGTAAGAAGTGGGAGAGCGTAGCCATGGCCTGCTGGTCCCCCCTGTTCCGGTGCCCCTGACGTAGGGACATGGTGGATTCTCCATCACGTGAAGTCTTTAAATCCGCCCTGGACGCCTTTCCTAAGCTCTGCTCTAGCCAACCAGCTGTTACTGGGCTCGATGCAGAAGTTACCGAGTCAGTCTCTGGCCAGACTGGACAGGCAGAGGGGTCACCTGAGGCCTTAACTCTAATCTGTGTGTAACCCGTCTGCCAGGTGGAGCCAGCAGCACCCAGGGCCGGGTTCAGGGGTTCTAGGGGTTCCTTTCCATCGATACAACACAGAACCGGCTCGAGCCCCCACCCAGTGACCTGGGAAATTTACACACCACCCCCGGGCGCCTCTGAGGCACAAAACTTCCCCACTCGCAAGCACAGAGTCTGAGCGTAGAAAAGAAACTTTAATTAAAGGAGGGAAGTAACTTGGTGTTAATTTGGGGACACGCCGCAAACAGGGCTCATAAACATAAACCATGAGTAAAAGACCCACCCCCACATAGGTTGGGCAGTGTCCTTTTCCCCTCAGGTTAAGTCCAGCTACCCAAAAGTCCCTTTCACGTGCCCGACCCATCTCTGCCCCCAACTCACAGTCGCTGTCCTTGGTCAGTGCAGACCCAGAGCTCAACCCCCCCGCTGACTGGGATAAAGAGGAACCTTACTCGCTCCGCTGCTCAGGCAATCGCTCACTGCCCTCTGCCAGCCACCCTGCCACCTGCCTGCTCACCTCTCTCATCACCCCCCTGCCAGCCACCCTCCCAGCATGCCCCTCTGCCACCTCTGCCACTCGTTCACCAGCTGACTGTCAGTCACCGTCTGCTGCCTCTCTGCAGAGACCACTGCACAGCTCCTAGTAACGTTCAGCTCTTTGCAGGCTGGGCAGACACACAGTCCTACCACAACTGAGCCCAGCTCTGATTGGGCATTGAACAGAACAAAGAGGCCCCTAATGAAGCCTATTGAGCTCTACTTCTTGAGCAGTAGGGAGGATCCTTGAGGGTCTGCAGCCTCCTGTCTGGGGATACCTAACACCCACCTTCTTATAATAAATGGAGATATCCCATCTCCTAGAACTGGAAGGGACCCTGAAAGGTCATTGAGTCCAGCCCCCTGCCTTCACTAGCAGGACCAAGTACTGATTTTGCCCCAGATCCTTAAGTGGCCCCCTCAAGGATTGAACCTACAACCCTGGGTTTAGGGGGCCAATGCTCCAACCACTGAGCTATCCCTCCCCCCTTTCACAAGGCTCTGACATTTGAGCCCCTGGTTTAATGAGGTTCTTACAACGGAGGGAGGCCCCCTCATTTGGGACAGGTTAAGCACTGTCCTGCTTTCCTGTATTCCTACAATAATTACAACATTGGGAACCGTATTTCCCTACCCTGCATTCAGTACTAAGGTGATTTGTACCAACACCAGCCTAGGTTGATCACTGACACCGCTGTATGTGCTGAATATGTAAACCGAGCAGGAGCAAATTATTTACATAAACACACCCATCGTCTCTTCCCCTCCCAGCGCGCTGTCAGGAAAGAATTCGTTCAGACCCGGCTTACACATGAACTACTGTTACAATGCGGGGCGCTAGCACAGTAAGACATAAGAAGATGACAGTCCTCGCCCAGAGAGCTCTTGGTCCAGCGTAAGCGATGCTACGTGCTCAGCTCAACAAATGGTTACAAATGATCAATTCGCTTTGCTGTGGGATCTGAGTGAAGGGACACAAAGGACTGAATGGAGCCTGTTCTAGCTTAGAGAAGGTGGCAGGCTGCCACTAGCTCACCCCCAGCCCAGCTCTCTGCAATCAGGAACGCCGTTAGCTGGGAGACCGAGGGATTCCTGGGAACGGATTTAAATTTACCTGAGACTGGGAGCTCCCTGGGGCAGCGACTGTTTCCTCATTGGTTTGAATTGTGCCAGCCCTTTGAAATAGTAATTCCTCAGCAACTCCCACGACTGTTCTCGGGCCTAACTGACCAGGTAACTGGAGACTGGAATTAGCTTTTCTGTCCCTACTTCAATTCTGAGATAATCTGAGCAGATCAAAGCTCACGAACGGCTAGAGCCAAGATGGAGGTTGGGATGTACAAAGGCACCGCAGGGAGCCAGGCCCCCAAATCCCACGGAAGCCAGACAAATCCCAGCTAGAATTAGGTGAGAGTTGTGACAGGGCGGGTCATTACCCATTGGCACACACTCCCCAGGGAACCGGGGGCTCCTCCATCTCCCGAGGGCGGCGGATCCAGCCTGGGGCCCTTCTGGCAGATGCTTTAGCTGAACACAAGTTATTGGGCTCAATACAGGGCGACTGGCAGGGCCGGCTCAACCCATTAGGTGACCCAGGCGGTCGCCTAGGGCACTAACATTTGGGGGGCAGCGACCGCGGCAGTCGGAGCTTCGGCTGCCCCGGTCATCGGCAGTATTTCGGGGGCAGGACCTTCCGCTGCCTCTGTTGGGGGCGGGACCTTCCGCTGCCTAGGGCGGCTGGCAGCACTCCTGGCGACTGGTGAAATTCTCTGGCCCAGGCCAGACAGCAGGTCAGACCAGATGGTCTAATGGTCCCGTCTGGCCTTAGAACCTCTGAATGTGGCACCTAACGTCCTTAGGGCCCCTACACCGTAAGGACCCTGGGACAAACTGCTCCCGGGCCATAGAGCTCTGCTTTCTAGGGCAGCGATTTTCTCAACGGCTGCTAAAGGCCATAACGAGCCTGCCGGGCGGGGGGAGGGGGAGCGAGAGAGATGTAAATCAGACTGATTTTTTAAGGGCCGATATCCGATGACCTACCAAGGACACTGCTCTACCAGCCCCTCCCCAGAAAGAGGAGAATCCACTGTCCGTGGCAGGGCTTAATCTTGGTAGTTCATGGAGAAGGGAAGAGGACGGGAAAGTCTCTTGTCCCTCAGCCCAGCAGGGCTTTTGGGCCTGGGCACATGACTCTGGCTTGATCCAGACCTGGGTGATTTTCAGTCACTGGCTTTGCAGGAGGATGTTCACATTTGTTGCATCCGAAGAAGTGAGGTTTTTACTCACAAAAGCTTATGCCCAAATAAATCTGTTAGTCTTTAAGGTGCCACCAGACTCCTTGTTGTTTTTGTCGATACAGACTAACACGGCTACCCTCTGATACTTCATAAACACAGTAATAGATTTAGTGGGTGCCCCTCCCATCCCCCCAGGGCCCAGCTAATCCCCACTGATGAGCCTACAGGAACAATGGGGTGACCTACGATAGCCCAGCTCCCCGCAGGGCCAGGCCTTGTGCCCTCAGGCACTCACCTGCAAGGGTTCTTGTACTTGTGGCCCAGATGCAAGACACAGGTAAGCAGTTTCCATGGGCGGGGTGAGAGCTGGCCAGGTAGGACCCCACCTCCCCCTCTGACTGAACACTGTGGGAGAGGGAGAACCCTGGGCTGGATGGACCCAGCTACTCCACCCACTCCTGGGAACCCTTTGGGCACCAGAAATCCCCAGCACTTGGTGCCAGGGGCAGGCCCAGTTGCCCAGGGAAAAGCGGCTCAGAGCAGGAGCAGGGCTCAGCGGAGACATGGCTGATGTCAGCAGAACAAGGCAGGCAGAGAACAGGACAGGCATCTCCTCCTGCATCAGCCGTGTCAACATGAGAACCAGCAGCCGAGTGGCTTTCGAACCGTTCATCGCTGTGGAGGGACGAGCACTGGGACGGGGGAAGAGCAGAGGGTTTCCAGTCAGTCACATTTGATTCCAATACAAGACTGCAGGGAGGGGGTGGGGCCAGGTGAGCGATACAGAACAGGTATGAAAGTGAAGGGCTGGATGGGGACAGACTAGGGGCATGCAGGCCAAGGTAAGAACAAACAGAAATGGGGATGCTCTAGTCCAGGGGTTCTCAAACTTCATTGCACCGCGACCCCCTTCTGCCAACAAACACTGCGATGTGACCTCCGGACAGAGGACTGAAGCCCGAGCCTGCCTGTGCCCCACCAGCTCACGCGGGGAGGCCAAAGCTAAAGCCCTTGGGCTTTGGCCCTGGGTGGTGAGGCTCACGCTTTGGGCGGTGGGGCTCGGACTTCAGCTTCGGCCCTTTTGCCAAGAAGGAACCATCTTCAGGATGATCTGTTGGAGATGACGTGCTATGGAAGAAGATGCCCATTGCGTGGAATGAGATGCGGTCTGTGCACTATAGCGTCACACACACACACTTGTACTTTTACATATAAATACGTGAGCAACACGATCTCCACACCAGACTTGTCCCCGTATTTGTAAGTACTGAAGTGTAAGTACCAAGGGCACCGTTCCACGAGTCCTGTCTGTCACTCACAGCAGCGCTGGCACTGAGGACATGTTCCAGCCCCCAGTCGCCCCCAGGCCACTCCTCCCAGCAGGGGCACGGATGCAGTTTACTCAGGGTAGCAGCAGTGACGCCCCAGTCCCAACCCACCTGTAACACCTGCAGACTCACCACCGCAGCCCCTCCTGCTGGCTGCTCCAGGAATTAGCTCTGTCCAGCCATGGAGCCCCCTCTGCAGGTGGCGTCTCACCCATTGCTCTGCGGTGCTGTCTGGGACCCACGTTGTTCCCTGACTTGCGGCCTCCTCTTCTGGACAGAGCCCTCCGGCTGTGCCCCGCTCAGTTCTCCCCCTTCCGGGGGCATCCACAGTCCTCAGTCTGGCCCTGCCCTCGTGGCCAACTGCAGCCCCAGAGTCTAGCCCCCAGCCTCAGGGCCAGCCCCAGTCTGCATCGGGCCAGGCTCCTCCACGGCCAGGGGCAGTGTAAGGGGGGGACCCAGGCCCGTCCACTACTCTGGGTCCCAGCCCAGGGACCCTCTGGCAGCAGCCATGTCCTGCCCTGCTTCTCTCCCCAATACTGGTCACGTTCCCTGGGCCACTTCCCCTGGGACTTCCTCAGCCCTTCCTTCCAGGGGCCTCAGCCCGGCAGGGACCAGGCTGGAGCTTTCCCTCCGCTCCCCTGAGCCTGCCCAGCGCTGCTCTATCTCAGGGGCTATCCCTGGGGGCCAGTCCCCCTCCCCCCTTGCTTGTCAGGGAGAGACTACACTTACCTCTGCTTTGCAGCCTTTATATAGGGCCCAGCCTGGCCCTGATTGGCTGCCTTTCTTCCCTTCTCTGATTGGCCGGGTTCTGCACAGGCTCCCTCCAGCCTGCTTTAACCCCTTCTCTGCCAAAGTGGAGCAACTGCCCCACTACACCACCTCACCATATCCAAAAGAGAAGAATGTTGCTCTTCAAATAGCCACGCTGAACCAATCAATGAAATTAATGGGGTTTTTTAAAATGAGTGGGATGGCCAATCATGTGCCTCTGCTCACTTTTTAAAGGAATCATTGCAGCCCATTGGCAGAGGCGAGGGTGGGGTTAGAAAGTGGCAAAGGAGTGGGGGGCGTCAGTCAGTCACCCTGGGTGGGGGCAGGGCACGATCGAAGCACACACACAAAAGTGCCCAGAGGACGAGCAGCCCATTAGCATTAAGCACAAAAACCTGCAACTTGGCTAAAAATAACCTAACAAGGCTTCAGAAACATAAGTTCCCGTTGGCTTTGTGTCCTCAGGGAGCTGCCGTGTCTGTGAGCCCAGTTCTCAGCACAGACACCTCTCACCTCCTTGTTCTCCCGACCCAGCCTTGCCGTGTTCACACCACAGCTGCCCCTGCCGCTCGGTGTTCGTCACTGGTCAGCGGGTGCCCATTGTCTCTGCAGGGTCTCAGCTCCTCACAGCCAGCGCTCCAGTGTCTCCCCGGCCTGCAGGCGCTGGTGTGAGCCAGGCCAGGCCCCGAAGCTCTGTGCCGTCAGCCACCCCTGAACCCCCCCAGCTGGGCAGGAAGCAGCAGCAGCCTGAGCGGGAGCTGGGCGCAGGGTGAGCCAGGCCCCGATCCCTGCCCCGGGCTGGCCCACCCGGTGCCATGTTGCTGATGTACGCACTACGCTGGCTCTCGCTGCTTGTCCAGGTGGGGCTCAGCCCCCCACGCCCCAGGACAGGACCCGCTTGCCCCTCCCTGTCCCCTCCAGGAGGGGACCAGCCCAGTGACGCCCCACGAGCAGCCACCACCTCAGCACCGGTGCAGAAGCAGGGATGTGCACTTCCACCTCCCCGGCATTGGAAAAAGCTGCGGAATTCCGCTAATGCCGCTATTTCCACGCAGGCCGTGAAATCACAGTGTCCTCAGGGCCCTGTCACCAGCGGGCTCATGCCAGGGCGACCTTGCTGCCCTACTCGATACAAGGGAGGACATGTACGTTACCCCGCAGCCGGCTCCGTTCTTTCTCCCCCACTGCAGAGTCCTGCCATTGATGAGAACACCGAGGCAGAGAAGGAGGGGACGGGGCACAGGGGAGAGGAACCTCTCTTCCCTGGGGGCTGAGGTGCTTTCCCCCTGCAGGGAGATTAGCAAGCAGTGCCCCACATGACAGATGGTGGGCAGGGAGCTCTAGGTCAGCGTGGCCGGCACGTCGCACTCCCACACTGCGCATCGGCGCACGATGCTAAATCCAGAGTGAAAACAGGCACCACAGTCCAAGATGCCACTTTGCCGTTTTCCCGCAGAGAGCTTCCCTGCGGCACAGCACGGCTGCTGCGGTGGCTCTTACGGAGCCGTCTGTAGCCAGGGAAAACCGGCTTTCTGCCTCGGGTGTAACAGTGTTCGTGCATTTCCTCATCCTGCCTGGCGATGGGTTCTCCCTGCCACAGCTCCTCGCATGCTGCAAATAACCTGTTAGATTTTCTTAAAAGGGGTGGTGTGACGAAGTGGGACTGTTCTTAATGTTTCCTCTGAATACTGTGTGGGTGCCTCAGTTTCCCCTATGCATTTCTTAAGTCTCCAGTGTGCATAAATGGCCGACACTCTGTCTCCCTGGCAACAAATGGCCAGGGCCCTTCCTCCCCTGCAAGGGGATAGCTAAAGGTGAACACAGAGATCAGGTGACCTCCTGGCCCAGGAAAGAGACAAAGCCCAGAGGAGGAGGGGCTGGAGGGGGTTTCAGTTTGAAGCTGGCTGGGGACGGGAGTGAGGGCAGACGGGGTTGTCTGGCTCGCTGGGCCCCAGGATGGACCCGGCTGAGGGGTCCCGTTCTCTGGACCTACAAGCCCTGTTTTAGACCGTGTTCCTGTCATCTACTAAACCTCTGTTTTACTGGCCAGCTGAGAGTCACGTCTGACTGCGAAGTGGGGGTGCAGGACCCTCTGGCTTCCCCAGGACCCCGCCGGGGCGGACTCGCTGTGGGAAGCGCACGGAGGGGCATATGCTGAATGCTCCAAGGTCAGACCCAGGAAGATGAAGCCCTGTGAGCTTCTTGCCCTGAAGACAGTCTGCTCCGAGGGCAAGGAGGCTCCCCAAAGTCCTGACTGGCTTTGTGGGGAGCAGTTCCGGAGCATCGCCTGGGGACTCCGTGACAGGTGGTCTTTTCTAGGTAAGCACAAGGCCCCCTTCTCACAGCCAGGGATGGAGCAGGGCTGTGGTGGGCGGGCTGGTGTCTTGCTAAGAACTAGGGCAGGAAGGTGCTTTGGGATAAGTGGGAATCTGAGATAAGGTGACCAGACATCCCCTTTTGGCCGGGACAGTCCCTGTTTTAAGCCCTGTCCTGGCCGTCCCGACTTTTTTGGCAAAAGTAGCCTTTTGTCCCGTTTGCGTTTGCTGACTGGATCAGCTGGCAAGAGCAAAGGGACAAATGCCCGGGGAAGTGGCGATGCCAGCCCCGCACAGGGGGGAGACAGGGCTCGGGCAGAGGGCAGACAGCGCTCGAGAGAGCAGCAATGCCACCCCCAGCCTCGCATGGGGGGGCAGGCAGGGCACAGGTGAGCAGCGACACCAGCCCCACCTGGGAAGGAGGGGGCAGGGCTCGGGTGAGCGGCTCAGGCCGGCTCCACATTGTTTGAAATGGGCCACCCTGATTATTCAATTCAATTTGGTTTTAAAGAACCACTCATATTTAAATCTAGTGTTTTCGGTGGTAATACAAGGACTGGGATGTCTAAGGAAACTGCTTTTATGACTTTTTGTTAGGCAGTGTGGTGAAACAGACGTTTACTTTTGTTGCTGGTTTGGTATATCCTATGGGAGACTAACCTCCAGTGTTGGGGTGTCTCTGCCCTATTTCTCAGCAGTTTGTCCTGAATTTGGTATTCTCAGTTGTGTCCCACAAAGGCACAGTTACAGACACTATTACGTGTTCATAGAGTGGGGTGGGAAAGGAGAAGGAATGCATGTAGTCCACAATTGCAACAGCATACTTGGGGGGAGGGGCCTTGAACAAGGGCACTCCTGGTTCTCTCTCTCCGTCCCTTCAGTCAGGCCGTCACAGTGACAACTGACAACAAGATGGGACACTTTCCCACTGACGAAGTGGGGTTTTCCCCCTGTTATGTTGTATGTGAGTTTTACTATTTTGCTTGAATACAGTGTGTGCCTCAGTTTCCCTGTGTATCGCGCCAGTGTCTAGGTGGTGGGGATAAGGGTGTGTGACCTTTGCTGAGACCTGAGGGCAGGTGAGGCTGCCCAGCTGCCTGCCTGTAGACAATGGCTGAACCGGAGAGCCAGGAGGGAGATGCGAACAGGTGACACCTTGCCCGGGAAGCAAGACAAAGGCTGGAGGAGGGGTGACGGGCAGGTCGGATGTCAGGCCACTGGAAGCGGGTCAGTCTCCTGTTTGGGGACTTGTAGGGGGGAGTCCGGAGCACCAGGCTCCTGGATCTCCCCCCCCCCCCACCCCAGATGGACTTTACTGAATGGTCCTGATTTCTGTGCTAACAAGCTCTGTTCTACGCTATGTTCCTGTCAACTAATAAACCTTCCGTGTTACTCACTGGCTGAGAGTCTGTCGCGGAGCACAGGCCCAATGCGCCGGACCTGCTCTGTCTGAAGCCAGCCAGGACTCTGGGGTGGCGTGTCTCCCCACAGGGCACGCTGCCCAGGGCAAACAGCCTCCTCGGCTCTCGCCTTCCTGGGTCTGACCTCGGAGCATCCAGCATCCCTGTCCATCGTGAGCCTCCCCTGGGTGGGCCCACCTGAATGGGACCCCTGGGGTAGGGTGACCAGATAGCAAATGTGAAAAATCAGGACAGGGGATGGGGGGTAATAGG
>NC_088801.1:215729-231723 GCF_011386835.1 Chrysemys picta bellii
TGGGGCTCAGCCCCCCACGCCCCAGGACAGGACCCGCTTGCCCCTCCCTGTCCCCTCCAGGAGGGGACCAGCCCAGTGACGCCCCACGAGCAGCCACCACCTCAGCACCGGTGCAGAAGCAGGGATGTGCACTTCCACCTCCCCGGCATTGGAAAAAGCTGCGGAATTCCGCTAATGCCGCTATTTCCACGCAGGCCGTGAAATCACAGTGTCCTCAGGGCCCTGTCACCAGCGGGCTCATGCCAGGGCGACCTTGCTGCCCTACTCGATACAAGGGAGGACATGTACGTTACCCCGCAGCCGGCTCCGTTCTTTCTCCCCCACTGCAGAGTCCTGCCATTGATGAGAACACCGAGGCAGAGAAGGAGGGGACGGGGCACAGGGGAGAGGAGCCTCTCTTCCCTGGGGGCTGAGGTGCTTTCCCCCTGCGGGGAGATTAGCAAGCAGTGCCCCACCCGACGGATGGTGGGCAGGGAGCTCTAGGTCAGCGTGGCCGGCACGTCGCACTCCCACACTGCGCATCGGCGCACGATGCTAAATCCAGAGTGAAAACAGGCACCACAGTCCAAGATGCCACTTTGCCGTTTTTCCCCAGAGAGCTTCCCTGCGGCACAGCACGGCTGCTGCGGTGGCTCTTACGGAGCCGTCTGTAGCCAGGGAGAACCGGCTTTCTGCCTCGGGTGTAACAGTGTTCGTGCATTTCCTCATCCTGCCTTGCGATGGGTTCTCCCTGCCACAGCTCCTCGCATGCTGCAAATAACCTGTTAGATTTTCTTAAAAGGGGTGGTGTGACGAAGTGGGACTGTTCTTAATGTTTCCTCTGAATACTGTGTGGGTGCCTCAGTTTCCCCTATGCATTTCTTAAGTCTCCAGTGTGCATAAATGGCCGACACTCTGTCTCCCTGGCAACAAATGGCCAGGGCCCTTCCTCCCCTGCAAGGGGATAGCTAAAGGTGAACACAGAGATCAGGTGACCTCCTGGCCCAGGAAAGAGACAAAGCCCAGAGGAGGAGGGGCTGGAGGGGGTTTCAGTTTGAAGCTGACTGGGGACGGGAGTGAGGGCAGACGGGGTTGTCTGGCTCGCTGGGCCCCAGGATGGACCCGGCTGAGGGGTCCCGTTCTCTGGACCTACAAGCCCTGTTTTAGACCGTGTTCCTGTCATCTACTAAACCTCTGTTTTACTGGCCAGCTGAGAGTCACGTCTGACTGCGAAGTGGGGGTGCAGGACCCTCTGGCTTCCCCAGGACCCCGCCGGGGCGGACTCGCTGTGGGAAGCGCACGGAGGGGCATATGCTGAATGCTCCAAGGTCAGACCCAGGAAGATGAAGCCCTGTGAGCTTCTTGCCCTGAAGACAGTCTGCTCCGAGGGCAAGGAGGCTCCCCAAAGTCCTGACTGGCTTTGTGGGGAGCAGTTCCGGAGCATCGCCTGGGGACTCCGTGACAGGTGGTCTTTTCTAGGTAAGCACAAGGCCCCCTTCTCACAGCCAGGGATGGAGCAGGGCTGTGGTGGGCGGGCTGGTGTCTTGCTAAGAACTAGGGCAGGAAGGTGCTTTGGGATAAGTGGGAATCTGAGATAAGGTGACCAGACATCCCCTTTTGGCCGGGACAGTCCCTGTTTTAAGCCCTGTCCTGGCCGTCCCGACTTTTTTGGCAAAAGTAGCCTTTTGTCCCGTTTGCGTTTGCTGACTGGATCAGCTGGCAAGAGCAAAGGGACAAATGCCCGGGGAAGTGGCGATGCCAGCCCCACACAGGGGGGAGACAGGGCTCGGGCAGAGGGCAGACAGCGCTCGAGAGAGCAGCAATGCCACCCCCAGCCTCGCATGGGGGGGCAGGCAGGGCACAGGTGAGCAGCGACACCAGCCCCACCTGGGAAGGAGGGGGCAGGGCTCGGGTGAGCAGCTCAGGCCAGCTCCACATTGTTTGAAATGGGCCACCCTGATTATTCAATTCAATTTGGTTTTAAAGAACCACTCATATTTAAATCTAGTGTTTTCGGTGGTAATACAAGGACTGGGATGTCTAAGGAAACTGCTTTTATGACTTTTTGTTAGGCAGTGTGGTGAAACAGACGTTTACTTTTGTTGCTGGTTTGGTATATCCTATGGGAGACTAACCTCCAGTGTTGGGGTGTCTCTGCCCTATTTCTCAGCAGTTTGTCCTGAATTTGGTATTCTCAGTTGTGTCCCACAAAGGCACAGTTACAGACACTATTACATGTTCATAGAGTGGGGTGGGAAAGGAGAAGGAATGCATGTAGTCCACAATTGCAACAGAATGCTTGGGGGGAGGGGCCTTGAACAAGGGCACTCCTGGTTCTCTCTCTCCGTCCCTTCAGTCAGGCCGTCACAGTGACAACTGACAACAAGATGGGACACTTTCCCACTGACGAAGTGGGGTTTTCCCCTTGTTATCTTGTATGTGAGTTTTACTATTTTGCTTGAATACAGTGTGTGCCTCAGTTTCCCTGTGTATCGCGCCAGTGTCTAGGTGGTGGGGATAAGGGTGTGTGACCTTTGCTGGGACCTGAGGGCAGGTGAGGCTGCCCAGCTGCCTGCCTGTAGACAATGGCTGAACCGGAGAGCCAGGAGGGAGATGCGAACAGGTGACATCTTGCCCGGGAAGCAAGACAAAGGCTGGAGGAGGGGTGACGGGCAGGTCGGATGTCAGGCCACTGGAAGCGGGTCAGTCTCCTGTTTGGGAACTTGTAGGGGGGAGTCTGGAGCACCAGGCTCCTGGATCTCCCTCCCCCCCCCCCAAGATGGACTTTACTGAATGGTCCTGATTTCTGTGCTAACAAGCTCTGTTCTACGCTATGTTCCTGTCAACTAATAAACCTTCCGTGTTACTCGCTGGCTGAGAGTCTGTCGCGGAGCACAGGCCCAATGCGCCGGACCTGCTCTGTCTGAAGCCAGCCAGGACTCTGGGGTGGCGTGTCTCCCCACAGGGCACGCTGCCCAGAGCAAACAGCCTCCTCGGCTCTCGCCTTCCTGGGTCTGACCTCGGAGCATCCAGCATCCCTGTCCACCGTGAGCCTCCCCTGGGTGGGCTCACCTGAATGGGACCCCTGGGGTAGGGGGACCAGACAGCAAATGTGAAAAATCAGGACAGGGGATGGGGGGTAATAGGAGCCGATATAAGAAAAAGCCCCAAAAATCAAGACTGTCCCTATAAAATCGGGACATCTGGTCACCCTACCCTGGGGAAGCCAGAGGGTCTTGCACCCCCACTTCGCAGTCAGCCGTGACTCTCTCAGCCAGCAGGTAAAACAGAAGGTTTATTAGTCGACGGATCACAACATAGAACAGAGCTTGTTAGCATAGAAATCAGTGACTTTAGCCTCATCCATCTCAGGGGAATCCCAGGCGAGATATCCTGGATCCGCCCCACTCTTCCAGTCTCCCAACACGACTGCCCAGCTTCCAGCCACCGGCTCCGACCCGCTTCTTGCCCCTCCTCCGGCCTTTGTCTCACAGTCACTTGGTCGCAGCCCCCTTCTGGGCTCAGGTTAGGAAGGGGCCATAGCATATGTGCAGGCAGCTGGAGCAGCCCCCATGGAGTCACACACCCTTATTGCCACCACCTAGACGTTGGTGCAATACACAGGGAAACTGAGGCACACACATTATTCATGAGTAACAGTAAGACTCACATAGGCTCACGTACAACATACAACACAGGCTCACATATAACACAACAAGGGAAAAATCCCCACTTTGTCACAGGGTCACAACTGAGTGTGGAGTGGCTTCCCCAGGGGCCCTGTCCAGGTGGACCTGCTGCAGGAAGCATTTAGTGAGAACAGGGGGCTGAATGCTCCGAGGTTAGGCCCAGGAAGGCCATAGCCGAAGTGGCTCCTTGCCCTGGACAGTAGCGTGCCACGAGGGGAGTCACGCTACCCAGAGCCCTGGCTGGCTTCAGACAGCAGTTCCGGAGCGCCGGGCCTGTGGCTCCGTGACACCCGCGCTACTCTGCAATGAGTTCATCTGGCACCACTGTAGTAAAGGGCTAGTGGCACACAGGCCCGCATGGCTTCAGGACACCAGCAGGAGTTGAGCTTTCTGTGTCTTTGTTACCCTCAGCAGGGAGATGAAGCAATAGGGTAGGAAGATGACAGGAGCTGCTCAATGCCTACTTCGCTTCAGTCTTCTCACAAAAATAACATGTGACGGATGAGTAGTGACGTTACCACAGACAATAAAGGGGAAGAGATGCAGATCGGGATAAGGAAAGAACATGTCAGATCTTCTGGCCAATTTGAAGGAATTAGCTGAAGAAATCTTGGAGCCACTGGCAAGGATATATACAAACTCCTGGATGACAGGAGAGGTCCTGGAAGACTGGAGAAGGGCTAATGTTGTGCCCATCTTTAAAAAGGGGAGAAGGAGGAGCCGAGGAACTACAGACCCGTCAGCCTGACCTCCATACCTGGGAAGCTACTAGAGCCATGTATAAAACATTCAACTTGCAAATATCTGGAGGATGAGGGGTGAGCACTAGCAGCCAGCCTGGATTTACTAAGAACAAGTCATGCCAAACCAGCCTGATTTCCTTCTTTGACAGGGTAACTGCTTGGTGGATGGGGGAATGCACTGGACATAATATACCTGGACTTTTGCAAGGCTTTTGACACATTTTAAATAAAGTTTGGTAAACAGAGGAATAAAGTGTTAAGCTAGAAATATGTTAACAGACCTTTATAGAGAAAAAAATAATGTTTATGCATTTAAGTTGATTTGAAACAAAGTTTGAATGACAGACATCAATAGAGAAAAATAATTGTTTTTTTTTTTAAATAAAAGCATTAAATATTAGTAACAGAACATGTATTTTTTAGAAAAAAGATTTATGCATTTAGTTTGTTTTGAAATAAAGTCTGAAAAATAAGTGTTTTTTTTTAAATAAAGGCATGAAATATTAGTAATGGAACACGCATTTTTAGAGAAAATGGGGGGAGAGGAGGCTGGTTAAACAAGACGCAAAGTGAGAGAGGTTGTGAAACAGCCAAGAAAAGCGAAAGCCGTTCAGCCCGTTACACAGAGAGAGAGAAATGAAGGGAGGGAGGCTGCAGAGAACGCTTTCAAACAAGAGGACGGGCAGAAAGCCTGTGTCACTGACCAAGAAGTGTTGGTGTTCAACCTTGTGAAAAAGTACAAAATGCAAAATTCTTGGGAAGGCCCTTTTGAGATAATGAAGTGGTAAATGAAGACACATGTTATGTTGGAAAGCCTCATGGTGACACTGTCCCACAGCTAGTACATGTAAACAGACAGCCTGTCACAGCAGGGAAGCCATGGTAAACATGCTCTGCTGTGTGCAAGGGGAAACTGAGGCACACAAGCTCATTGATCCGATGGCTGAATGCCAAACTGACTCATCTTTGGAAAGCATCAATATCTGGAATGTGTTAACACCAGCTGACAGGGAAGAGGTGTTCTCTGTGCTGCAAGAACACGAGGAAGGGTTTTCAAGCCAGGGAAGACACACTTGCTGACCCATAAAATCACCACAGAGAAACCACAGCCACCCCCCAGCAGATCCTACAGGGCTACTGGCAAGGTGCAGGAACAAATTCGTACAGAAATGCAAAACGTGTTAGACTGAGGAGTAATTAAAGAGTCTGACAGCTCTTGGGCATCACCTATGGTCTGAGTCCCTAAGCAGGGCTGGCTCCAGGTTTTCTGCTGCCCCAAGCGGCAGGGAGAAAAAATAAAAAAAGCCAATTGGTGGCACATTCTTTGGTGGCAGTTCAGTGGCGGGTCCTTCGTTCCTGAGGGACATGCCGCCAAAGATCCGGACGGGTCGCCCCAATAGCGGACAGAGCGCCGTCCCTTTGTATTGGCCGCCCCAAGCACCTGCTTCCTTCGCTGGTGCCTGGAGCCGGCCCTGCCCCTAAGAAAGGGAGCACTGTATGGTTTTGTGTTGATTATAGAAAGCTCAGGTCTGTCACGGTACCAGATGTGTGTCCCAGGCCTAGAACTGATGATGTGCTGGACGTTTTAAGCAAAGCAAGTATCTCAGCTCTTTGATCTACCTTGAAGTTATTGGCGGATTCCTTTAGATAAGGATGCCCAGAAAAAATCTGTGTTTATCACTGATACCGGGCTCTATGAGTTCATAATGTTACCCTTTGGGTTAATTAATGCCAGAGTGTTAAATGGTTTACAAAACTTTGCAATAGCACATGTGGACAACAACACAGTGTTTAGCAACACCTGGGCTGATCATGAAAAATACTTGGAGATTTTGAGCTTTGACAGCCCAGAGGACAAACTATAGAAGCCTCTAAGTGTAAAATTGGAGAAGCCAGAGTTCCTTAGGGTTGGGTCTGGGGGAAGAGCAGTGTCAAATATCCCCTGATCCCTTCAAAGTTGAAGCCATTGCAAATTGGCCTGTACCCCAACCACAAAACAGGTCCAATCTTTCATAGGTCTGGCAAACTACAGAAGGTGGGGGGAGGGGGTTCAGTGACTGTATCTGCAATCACAGCTCTATGAAAAAGATTAAATTAACAACGTCATATGTGTGAAGGCATCTCAGGAAGAGTTTGATAAGGTAAAAAATCTTGTCTACCACAGCACAAACGACTACACAATGGTTGGCGCCGCTTACAGACAAACATTGCCATGAACTGACTCCACCCCAGCCAGGCAGACCCACCCTTTCAAATAAACCAGCTGATTTCTGGGCAGTGAGGTTTTACTTTTGGCTTCCCACAGCTGGCTAGTGCCCCACTGCGGCTGCTGCCACGTTCACAGCTGCATGACAGGAAATACACGTTTTCAAAGTCAAAGGCTGAGCCCCAAGATCACCAGCTCTCCTGATCTTATCACTGTTCTCCTGCTGTGACACGCAGGGTCCAGACACCCCAAGGGGAGAACGGGGGGGGGCTCTGAACCCCCAGGAGGGAGCAGTTGGTGTCTGCAATGTTAGTGGGTATAAAATATGTCAGGTGAGGTCTGTGATGAACACTTGTAATGTTCTGAGCTGGGTGGTCATTAGGAGCTCTGTACAGACCATGGTGCTGAGTCCGTGTGTCCCTGTACAGAGAAGGCTTCGCTCGTGACCTGTACCACCATTCCAAGTGCACCTCTCAGCAGGGAGGGGCTGCCGCAGACTAGCTGTTTAGACAAAACTAACATCAAGTTCCCATTCATTGTCCAGCCAGGAAGAGGCAATGGGGGGCCCTGGAAGTTACTGGGAAAAAAAACCCAGTCTTGGAAATCTAAGAATGGAGGGAGGTGCCCCCACTCTGTGTAACCAGGAATCTCCATCCTCTGAGAGAAAGAGAAAAGAATTGCAAACCCTTAAAAGGGGAGGGCTGTGAAGTGACGGGTGTCCAGAACCTGAGGGCCAGCGTCTAAGGGGGTTATTGCCTGTGAAACACTAGATCCCCTCTAGGATGCGGGATGGGGGGAGCATGCTGGGAAACCAGTAGATAAATTCCCTTTTGTAATACAGCCTAGCTAATCCGGGAGTGTAAGGCCTGAGGTTGGGTCTTTATATTCATTTCCTGTGTGACTTGTATGTGTTGCGTCCCCTCCCTATTTTGTCTTGGAATCTGTGATTTTTCTGTTAAAGAACCTTTATTAATTTGACCCCAAGCAGGTTTCTGTTGTGCAAACTGTGCAGAGCACGTGTGCCACGGTGAACTGGTGGAGGGGGGCTGGTTTCACACATTCGGGGGTGACAACCCAGAGGGGAAGAGTCCGTGTGTCTGAAATCAGGGTAGATGGATTTGGGGAGTGTAACGGGGACTGACTCAGTCACTCCAATCCCCACCAATATACGTTAATTGAGACCCAATTAGAGGATCAATTAACAAATGGAGCTACAGCTGAAGGGCTAATTAGAGGGGGAAAGAACCCCAGGTCCTGGGAGCAGATAAATGGAGAGGAAGAAAGCCCTGGAAGCAGGGGGACCGGGACCCCCCAAGCAGGGCAGAGATGGCTGCTGCTAGTTCTGTTCCCGTCCCACAGAAGGAGGTGGGGGAGCTGGCTGGGACATGTAACTGTGTAAGCAGCACCACAGGCGCTGGCCACTGGCACAGCCCAATAAAGCACCGTGGTGATGAAGGAGCCCTGGAGTGGGTGTGGTCTGTGCCATAGGTGAGAAAGGACTCCCAGGTGATCCCCACCGTTACAGGGACACTTGGGACAGGAAGGTCTGTTGGGGTCACCCTGCAAGGAGTAGCTAGGCTGGTAGAAGCCAGGGGGAGACCTCGGTGCCTGTGGGCTGGCTGCTGGGGTCAGGGCTCGGTGCCATCGCAGCACAGCGCTAAGGCACTGGCTGTTACAAGGCAGGTGGTGACAGAACCACACACTGGTCTGGTGATCCCCAAAACATCACACCCGCTAGTTAGTGTTTGTCTTAAAAACCCAGCTCCTCTCCCCCTTCCTCCCCACTCAAGGGATGATGTGAGGATCTTGGCTTTCATTTAAAAGTGGAAAAAACCTAAACAAAATTACTTTAGTAGATATGCAAAAAAAACAACAGAAGTGGGCTGTAGTCCACGAAAGCTTATGCTCTAATAAATTTGTTAGTCTCTAAGGTGCCACAAGTACCCCTGTTCTTCTTTTTGCGGATACAGACTAACACGGCTGCTACTCTGAAACAACTCCACAATTGAGGAAGAAGGCTGTGCTGGTTAAAAAATGGCCTGGATAAGAGGAGAACTGACAGTCTCTCTCTATATCTATAAACAAATAGAAGAAATGGGAAATTGATGGTAATTAATATGTCAGATGTTAGGAACTGTAGAAAATTGATCAGAGAAGCCAAGGGACATAAGGAGACATCTAAGGCCAGCTGAATTAAGGATAATAATAAGAATAGGTTTTTTTTAAGTATATGAGGAACAAAAAGAATCCTGATAATGAGATTGGTCCTTTCCTAGATGGAAAAGGTAGAATTATCAAAAGAAAAGACAGAAGTGTTCAATAAATATTTCTGTTCTGTGTTTGGGGGAAAAAAGATGGTGTCGTCATAGTGTATGATGATGAAAATACTTTTCTACTAGTACCTCAGGAGGATGTTAAACAGCAGCTACTAAGGTTAGACATTTGTAAATCGAAGGTCCAAATACCCTGCATCCAAGAGTTTTAAAAGAGTTGGCTGAGGAGCTTGCTGGAACATTAATGTTGATTTTTCAACAAGTCTTGGAGCACTAGGGAAGTTCCAGAAAACTGGAAGAAAGCTAATGTTGTGCCAATACTTAAAAGGGGTGAAATGGAATATTTTTAAAAGGATGAGCTGTGTAATTATAGGCCTGTCAGTCTGACATTGATGCCAGGAAAGATAGTGGAGCAGCTGATGCAGGATTCTATTAAGAATTAAAGGAGGATAATATAATTAATGCCAATCAACATGGGTTTACGGAAAATAGATCTTGTCAGACTAACTTGATCTTTTTTTTGCTGGGATCATGACTTTGGTTAATAAGCGTAGTAGTGTTGACAGATTCTACTTTGACCTGGCACCACACAACATTTTTAGTACAAATCTAGAACAATATAAAATTGACCTGGGACATGTTGAATGGACTGAAAGGTGCCTGGCTGATAGGTCTTCATGTAACTGTAAAGGGGGAATCGTAATGGAGCTGGGCTGTTTCCTGGGGTGTCTCAGAGCAATCAGTTGTTGTTGTTTTTTATCAATAACCTCAAAAAAATCAAAAATCCCTGTAAAATGTACAGATGACACAAGCTGCAGAGGAGAGGTCACTTGGTAAACAGGGACACACAGGCTCAGCCCCACGGTCTGTACAGAGCTCCTAATGACCACCCTGCTCAGAACATTACAAGTGTTCATAACTGATCTCACCAGATGTATTTTATATACGCTAACATTGCACACACCAGTTGGGTCAGCTGCTCCCTCCTGGGGGTTCAGACCCCCCCGTTCTCCCCTTGGGGTGTCTGGACCCTGCGTGTCACAGCAGGAGAACAGTGATAAGATCGGGAGAGCTGGCAATCTTGGGGCTCAGCCTTTGGCTTTGAAAACATGTATTTCCTGTAAGTCAGCCGTGAACGTAGCAGCAGCCGCACTGGGGCACTAGCCAGCTGTGGGAAGCCAAAAGTAAAACCTCACTGCACAGAAATCAGCTGGTTTATTTGAAAGGGTGAGTCTGCCTGGCTGGGGTGGAGTCAGGGCGAGGTTGATGTTTGTTTGTCTGTTAATGGCACCAGGAACCAGTGACAGTAGGTTTATAATTAACTAACAAATCTTTAAGTTCAGGTTGGCAAATAACACAACCATTGTGTATTCGTTTGTGCTGTGGTGGCATCTGCGGAGGCCCCAGTTGGGCTCAGGGCTCCTCTGCGCCGGGTGCTGCACAGACACTGGGAGACCCGGTCCCTTCCCCACAGAGCTCAGGGGCTAGTTGAAAACAAAAGACAAGGAGAGAGTGATGGAAATGGGAATCAGTTCCAACGGTTACGGTGGTCGGCTGGGTGCACAGCTCGATAGTTCACATTTAAACCTAAATCTCTGACTCCCAAGCCACCGCCAGGCCTGGGGGAGCTGGTTGCTTATCAGCTGGGCGGCAGCAGTGGGCCTGGAGCGGGGATTGACCAAGTGGCACGTGGAAGCATTGTGGGGAGGGGACATGGACTGTAGTTGAATCCCCTGGGCAGGTTAGTTAGAAGGTCTCAGTGTCCCCTGGAGCAGGGCTGCCAGAGTTACTAGATAGGTTCAGCAGCTGTTTCTGATGCTGGAAAGTTTCCATTAAGGACTAGCAGTTTTGCAGAGGTGCATCTGCTGTGAAGGCTGAGTCCCAAACCTGTACCGCTCTGGGACAATGTTTTCTGTTGGCGGGGAAGGGAGGGCTAGGAGGGGTCCCATCCCCCCCCACCCCCCCCCCCCCCTGTTTTCTGTACTTGCTCAAAGTTCCCTCAGCCGGAATGGGCCTGAACGCTTTTAAGCAGTGGTCCTGAACTGAGTCAGGAGTGGGGTCACCACCTGGCTAGTATTTGACCAGCCTGGCCCCATTTTTTTATGGATTTGCGAATTTGCAAGGGAAATAATTTAATCTGCCAGGGTTTTTTATGTGGGTCTAAAGAGCTGCAAGACCGCTAGCCCTGAATGGAAACTTTCCAGCATCAGAAACAGCTGCTGAACCTATCTAGTAACTCTGGCAGCTCTGTTCCGGGGGACACTGAGACCTTCTAACTAACCTGCCCAGGGGATTCAACTACAGTCCATGTCCCCTCCCCACTGCGTCTCTCCCCCTTTGGGCTTCCAACAAAAATTAAAAAATAAATCAATGAAAAGCGTCAGGATAAGTCAAAGAAGAACCACCCCCACGTGGCCTGCTTTATGTGTCCACAGGCGCACAAAACCTCACAAGGCCACATTTAAAAATGTTTTTAGATCATTCATCTTTAATGCTTCCACGTGCCACTTGGTCAATCCCTGCTCCAGCCCCACTGCTGCCACAAGGACGGTTAGCAACCAGCTCCCCCAGGCCTGGCGGTGGCTTGGGAGCCAGAGATTTAGGTTTAAATGTGAACTATCGAGCTGTGCACCCAGCTGACCACCGTAACCGTGGGAACTGATTCCCATTTCCATCACTCTCTCCTTGTCTTTTGTTTTCAACTAGCCCGTGAGCTCTGTGGGGCAGGGATCAGGTCTCCCAGTGTCTGTGCAGCACCCGGCGCAGAGGAGCCCTGAGCCCAACTGGGGCCTCCGCAGATGCCACCACAGCACAAACGAATACACAATGGTTATGTTATTTGCCAACTTGCACTTAAAAATGTGTTCGTTAATTATAAAGCTGCTGAGACCGGTTCCTGGTGCCATTAACAGACACACAAACATCGACCCCACCCTGACTCCACCCCAGCCAGACAGACCCACCCTTTCAAATAAACCAGCTGATTTCTGGGCAGTGAGGTTTTACTTTTGGCCTCCCACAGCTGGCTAGTGCCCCAGTGCGGCTGCTGCTACGTTCACGGCTGAATGACAGGAAATACACGTGTTAGGCCCAAAAACTGAAAAACATGCTTATCTCGGCTTCTGCTTGTTATCCCAGTAAACATGCTTATCTCAGTTCTCACTGTCGTTTCCCATGCATGAAGCTGCACGTATACAGGATGTATAGAAGATATATGGAAAAGGGGAGGGGGTTGGACGGACCCTGGGAAAGGAATGTGAAGGACGGGAAGCTAAACAGATGTATCCTGATTACTACTAGAACTGAATTTAAACAATGCATAAATTAGCATAATTTAGACACGCTAAATTGTTTGTCTCTCTGTATAAAAAAGGGCCCAGTTGTGCTTGTAAGGTGTGTCTCTTTCTCAGGCACTAGCCGAGTAGAGCACCCTCTCAGCTGACTGACTAAATAAAGGGTCTGGTATCTGTCCTCTTGTCTCTCCGTGCCTCCTTGGGGTAATTGGGCAGCTCCAGGGGGAAACGAGCCCATTTGGCTAACACACGTTTTCATAGATTCATAGATTCATAGATTATAGGACTGGAAGGGACCTCGAGAGGTCATCGAGTCCAGTCCCCTGCCCGCATGGCAGGACCAAATACTGTCTAGACCATCCCTGATAGACATTTATCTAACCTACTCTTAAATATCTTAAATACCAGAGACGGAGATTCCACAACCTCCCTAGGCAATTTGTTCCAGTGTTTAATCACCCTGACAGTTAGGAACTTTTTCCTAATGTCCAACCTAGACCTCCCTTGCTGCAGTTTAAACCTATTGTTTCTGGTTCTATCCTTAGAGGCTAAGGTGAACAAGTTTTCTCCCTCCTCCTTATGACACCCTTTTAAATACCTGAAAACTGCTATCATGTCTCCTCTCAGTCTTCTCTTTTCCAAACTAAACAAACCCAATTCTTTCAGCCTTCCTTCATAGGTCATGTTCTCAAGACCTTTAATCATTCTTGTTGCTCTTCTTTGGACCCTTTCCAATTTCTCCACATCTTTTTTAAAATGCGGCGCCCAGAACTGGACACAATACTCCAGCTGAGGCCTAACCAGAGCAGAGTAGAGCGGAAGAATGACTTCTCGTGTCTTGCTCACAACACACCTGTTAATACATCCCAGAATCATGTTTGCTTTTTTTGCAACAGCATCACACTGTTGACTCATATTTAGCTTGTGGTCCACTATAACCCCTAGATCCCTTTCTGCCGTACTCCTACCTAGACAGTCTTTTCCCATTCTGTATGTGTGAAATTGATTTTTCCTTCCTAAGTGGAGCACTTTGCATTTGTCTTTGTTAAACTTCATCCTGTTTAACTCAGACCATTTCTCCAATTTGTCCAGATCATTTTGAATTATGACCCTGTCCTCCAAAGTAGTTGCAATCCCTCCCAGTTTGATATCATCCGCAAACTTAATAAGCGTACTTTCTATGCCAATATCTAAGTCATTGATGAAGATATTGAACAGAGCCGGTCCCAAAACAGACCCCTGCGGTACCCCACTCGTTACGCCTTTCCGGCAGGATTGGGAACCATTAATAACAACTCTCTGAGTATGGTTATCCAGCCAGTTATGCACCCACCTTATAGTAGCCCCATCTAAATTGTATTTGCCTAGTTTATCGATAAGAATATCATGCGAGACCGTATCAAATGCCTTACTAAAGTCTAGGTATACCACATCCACCGCTTCACCCTTATCCACAAGGCTCGTTATCCTATCAAAGAAAGCTATCAGATTGGTTTGACATGATTTGTTCTTCACAAATCCATGCTGGCTGTTCCCTATCACCTTACCACCTTCCAAGTGTTTGCAGATGATTTCCTTAATTACTTGCTCCATTATCTTCCCTGGCACAGAAGTTAAACTAACTGGTCTGTAGTTTCCTGGGTTGTTTTTATTTCCCTTTTTATAGATGGGCACTATATTTGCCCTTTTCCAGTCTTCTGGAATCTCTCCCGTCTCCCATGACTTTCCAAAGATAATAACTAGAGGCTCAGATACCTCCTCTATTAGCTCCTTGAGTATTCTAGGATGCATTTCATCAGGCCCGGGTGACTTGCAGGCATCTAACTTTTCTAAGTGATTTTTAACTTGTTCTTTTTTTATTTTATCTGCTAAACCTACCCCCTTCCCATTAGCATTCACTATGTTAGGCATTCCTTCAGACTTCTCGGTGAAGACCGAAACAAAGAAGTCATTAAGCATCTCTGCCATTTCCAAGTTTCCTGTTACTGTTTCTCCCTCTTCACTAAGCAGTGGGCCTACCCTGTCTTTGGTCTTCCTCTTGCTTCTAATGTGTTGATAAAAAGTCTTCTTGTTTCCCTTTATTCCCGTAGCTAGTTTGAGCTCATTTTGTGCCTTTGCCTTTCTAATCTTGCCCCTGCATTCCTGTGTTGTTTGCCTATATTCATCCTTTGTAATCTGTCCTAGTTTCCATTTTTTATATGACTCCTTTTTATTTTTTAGATCGTGCAAGATCTCGTGGTTAAGCCAAGGTGGTCTTTTGCCACATTTTCTATCTTTCCTAACCAGCGGAATAGCTTGCTTTTGGGCCCTAAATAGTGTCCCTTTGAAAAACTGCCAACTCTCCTCAGTTGTTTTTCCCCTCAGTCTTGATTCCCATGGGACCTTACCTATCAGCTCTCTGAGCTTCCCAAAATCTGCCTTCCTGAAATCCATTGTCTCTATTTTGCTGTTCTCCCTTCTACCCTTCGTTAGAATTGCAAACTCTAGGATTTCATGATCACTTTCACCCAGGCTGCCTTCTACTTTCACATTCTCAACGAGTTCCTCTCTATTTGTTAAAATCAAGTCTAGAACAGCTTTCCCCCTAGTAGCTTTTTCACCTTCTGAAATAAAAAGTTGTCTCCAATGCAGTCCAAGAACTTATTGGATAGTCTGTGCCCCGCTGTGTTATTTTCCCAACATATATCCGGATAGTTGAAGTCCCCCATCACCACCAAATCTTGGGCTTTGGATGATTTTGTTAGTTGCTTGAAAAAAGCCTCATCCACCTCTTCCACCTGGTTAGGTGGCCTGTAGTAGACTCCTAGCATGACATCTCCCTTGTTTTTTGCCCCTTTTAGCCTAACCCAGAGACTCTCAACACTTCCGTCTCCTATGTCCATCTCTACCTCAGTCCAAGTGTGTACATTTTTAATATACAAGGCAACACCTCCTCCCTTTTTCCCCTGTCTATCCTTCCTGAGCAAGCTGTACCCATCCACACCAACATTCCAATCATGTGTATTATCCCACCAAGTTTCAGTGATGCCAACAATGTCATAGTTGTATTTATTTATTAGCACTTCCAGTTCTTCCTGCTTATTCCCCATACTTCTCGCATTTGTATATAGGCATCTAAGATACTGGTTTGATCTTTCCTCCCAGTTTTGTCCTGACTCTCCTTTCTCTCTGCCAATATAGTCCACACTCCCTCTCGTTTCCGACCCATCTCCCCGGTCTCCATATTCCCCACTTACCTGTGGGCTTTGCTCACCTGTCCCCATCGAACCTAGTTTAAATCCCTCCTCACTAGGTTAGCCAGTCTGTGTCCGAATAGGGTCTTTCCTCTCCTCGAAAGGTGAATGCCATCTCTGCCTAGCAGTCCTTCCTCGAGTAGCATCCCGTGGTCTAGGAAGCCAAAGCCCTCCTGGCGACACCATCTTCGCAGCCAGGCATTCACCTCCATGATGCATCTGTCTCTGCCCGGGCCCCTACCTTTGACAGGAAGAATCGAAGAGAATACCTTTTCAAAGCAGAAGGACGAGCCCCAAGATTGACAGCTCTCCCGATCTTATCTCCTAAGTCCCATCCATTGTCCAGCCAGGAAGAGGCAACAGGGGCCCTGAAAGTTAGTGGAAAGACTTTGAAACTGAGAAAAAAACTCAAGTCTTGGAAATCTAAGTCCAGTGGAAGGCAATGAAAAGGATCAGGGGGCCGGGGCACATGACTTATGAGGAGAGGCTGAGGGAACTGGGCCTATTTAGTCTGCCGAAGAGAAATAATAAATAAATAAATAAATAAATAATGGAGATATCCCATCTCCTAGAACTGG